>NC_141154.1:45643031-45645531 GCF_053477565.2 Lygodium microphyllum | reverse complement strand
TATATATATATATATATATATATGTATATATATATATATATGTATATATATTTATATATGTATATGTATATATATATATATGTATATGTATATATATATATATATACATGAAAATCTTTCTATTTTTCTAGCTTATTCTTTGCCTTGGTAAGTATCCATTGCCACTTTGGTTCATAGAGACCATGAAACCCATAGAGATGCCTAAAGACAAAAGATACTAGCTATCCTCAATGATCATGCATCCCTATCTTTTGTCGGTTCACTATTGAACCCAAAGCCCAACAAAATTGCTTGATGCAATACCAAAAACATCTAAGACATTTAGCATCATTACTTACAATGCCATTAGGGTCATTAGCAAGAGCGTTAGAATCATTTGCTTTTGACCATGTAGGAGCCTAATCCCTTTGATGTTACCAAAATCAACAGATATGGCAAAGGGGCTGGGGCAAGGGGGCAGCCCTATCTTATAGATTTTTTGAAAGGGAAGGGAGCCATTTACTCCTAGCCTAGTTGAGGCATTGAGGCATTACCAAAGAGGGTTATAACCAATTTAACAAATCATCTACCAAGACGAGACTAAGACACATATTGTGGAGGGATTGAAAAATAAAATCCCATTCCAATCTATCATACGCCTTATCAAAATCCATATTAAATGGATGTTGACCTAGGACTCTACCTAACAGGGAGGCTATCTACTTGAGGAAATGGTACAAGTGCATTGACAAGCTAGGGAGTTCAACTCACAGAGGGATTCTGGTTAGTTTGGGTCCATTATGATTGAAGCTGAGTTCCTTTGAAGAGAGAGAGAGAGAGAGAGAGAGAGAGAGAGAGAGAGAGAGAGAGAGAGAGAGAGAGAGAGAGAGAGAGAGAGAGAGAGAGAGAGAGATTGGTAAAAACCTATTGCTCGTGACTCATGACCTTCAAATAAAGTTCTTTTGTTTTGAGTCAAAAGGGAGACATTGGGCAATTGGAACCCTACCACAAGAGTACCTCTGAATCTATACTACTTCTTTATTTTGGTTGTTGGCCCGGTGAACTCCCGAACCTCCATTTCTGGCCCCGAGCATGTTCTCTCTCCCAAGCCTGATTTTGAGTTTGAATTTGCCCCCCAAGCCATGATGAGAGATGAAATCATCTATAGTTGAGGTATTGAGGTCAATTTAATGCATTACATGACGTCTTCTCTCTCTCTCTTTGCCTCTCTCTTTCCCATTTTGGCATTCACACTTGCATTGACAAGGTGGGTGGTGCAGCTTGCAGGCTCATGATCATGCAGGCTGGCTGGTGTGATGAAGCTAGGCCATGATCGTCTTCCTCAGCATGGTGCAAGCAGCTCTCTCTCTCTCTCTCTCTCTCTCTATATATATATATATATATATATATATATATATATATATATATATATATATATATATATATATATATATATATATATATATATATATATATATATATATATCTCTCTCTCTCTCTCTCTCTTTCTCTCTCTCTCTCTCTCTCGCTCTCTCTCCCCTCTAACCACGTGCCACTGACCACTTGAACGGGGGATATATATATATATATGTAAATATATATATATATATATATACATAAAAATATTTCTATTTTTCTAGCTTATTCTTTGCCTTGGTAAGTATCCATTGCCACTTTGGTTCATAGAGACCATGAAACCCATAGAGATGCCTAAACACAAAAGATACTAGCTATCCTCAATGATCATGCATCCCTATCTTTTGTGGGTTCACTATTGAACCCAAAGCCCAACAAAATTGCTTGATGCAATACCAAAAACATCTAAGACATTTATCATCATTACTTACAATGCCATTAGGGTCATTAGCAAGAGCGTTAGAATCATTTGCTTTTGACCATGTAGGAGCCTAATCCCTTTGATGTTACCAAAATCAACAGATATGGCAAAGGGGCTGGGGCAAGGGGGCAGCCCTATCTTATAGATTTTTTGAAAGGGAAGGGAGCCATTTACTCCTAGCCTAGTTGAGGCATTGAGGCATTACCAAAGAGGGTTATAACCAATTTAACAAATCATCTACCAAGACGAGACTAAGACCCATATTGTGGAGGGATTGAAAAATAAAACCCCATTCCAATCTATCATATGCCTTATCGAAATCCATATTAAATGGATGTTGACCTAGGACTCTACCTAACAGGGAGGCTATCTATTTGAGGAAATGGTACAAGTGCATTGACAAGCTAGGGAGCTCAACTCACATAGGGATTTTGGTTAGTTTGGGGCCATTATGATTGAAGCTGAGTTCCTTTGAAGAGAGAGAGAGAGAGAGAGAGAGAGAGAGAGAGAGAGAGAGAGAGAGAGAGAGAGAGAGAGAGAGAGAGAGAGAGAGAGAGAGAGAGAGAGAGAGAGAGAAATTGCTAAAAACCTATTGCTCGTGACTCATGACCTTCAAATAAAGTTCTTTTGTTTTGAGTCAAAAGGGAGACATTGGGCAATTGGAACCCTACCACAAGAGTACCT
>NC_141154.1:45623031-45638031 GCF_053477565.2 Lygodium microphyllum | reverse complement strand
TGTGCTTCCTCTATAGAGAAATCCACATTTGCATCCTGCACATTTGTAAAAACAACATCCTGTTGAATTGGTACATTGTAGACATCTCCAACAGGAATAATTGCCAATCTTTCCTGAATCAGATTTTCTTCCTGAATTACTTTCTCACTGTCTTTCTTCACTTCCTCGGGCTCCAAAGTGTCTGAAAAATTCTTCTCATCAGAAAAATCCAATAACCATTGCTGAATATTCTTCCACTCCTCTGATTCTGACACATCAGTGCTCCCTCTAAAAACACTTTTGTGTTTACTAACAAACTGAATCAGTGCTTTGAATTTGTCTTCATAGTCAGATTGACTACTTTCTGCCCCTTCAGATTTCTTCTGAAACAAATCTGCCTTTTCTCTCTGAACTTTCAAAGCTTTAATCTGTTCTTCCAAAATTTCTGAATCCAATTTTTGAATTGTCAGAGTATGTTTTTGCATTTCTACTATACTCAACAATTCCTTAT
This sequence comes from Lygodium microphyllum, assembly GCF_053477565.2. Lineage (NCBI taxonomy): Eukaryota > Viridiplantae > Streptophyta > Polypodiopsida > Schizaeales > Lygodiaceae > Lygodium > Lygodium microphyllum. The sequence goes on along the minus strand of NC_141154.1, from coordinate 45,637,541 downwards.
TTAACATATTCAGATTAGCTTCTGTTTCTGACTCATCCTTAATCTGAATCATGCCATAAGGTTTCTGCATTACCCCTTCCATCTTTTTCTGTATAGAGTCCCAAACCATATCTCCATTTTCCAATACTTCATTGACCAGATGATTCAAATCATTTCCTGTCAAGAATACTGCATCTACATCAACTTCATCTGAATCAACTGAACCTTTTAATTGATTCTCCACATCCTCCAACACCTTTAGTCTGTCCTTCAGCACACCACATTCTGCCATTAACCTTGTGTTTTCTTTTGACAATTCAGTAAGCTCATTGTCAAAGGTTAACTTCAGATCTTTTAACCATTCCCTCACTATATTTGCTTTGATTTCTGCTTCTGACAGCTTCCTGTTCATCATTACAATGGTCTCTTCTTTTTCAATAATCTGACTTCTGAAAAACTCTCCTAATTCCTCAACTTTTTGTGACAACACATCAAAGTTCATAGTTTTGGCTCTTTCATCTTGCATCATAGACACCAATGCTGTATTTGAATCCTTCAACATCTGAACAGTCTGATTCAAGTTGTGAATATGAACTTGCTGTTTTTCAATGAACACCATAAGTTCCTGTAGTGATTTAACAACCAATAATGCTGTCAAATTCTCCTGATCCTTCTTATCCACATTTACTGAAATGTCCAAGTCTTCAATTTTCTGTTTCCCCAACAAAACATCTGATTTCTTCACTAAGTCCGTTTCAGGCTGTACATTTTGCAACTCTTTCTGCTTTTTGCCCAATCTGATTGATATTTTCTTCACAGGAATCCCCTGTACTTGGCCTTGCCTGCTAGCAGGTCTTTTCTGCAACAACTGACTTTTCAAATCTGTCCCCCATTCACCTGTTTCTTCAGTCTGAATCTGAACTTCACTGCCCTGATCCACAGATTCTATTTTCTGATCATGCTTCTGACTTTCAACTGTTGTCTCTGTCTTTATCTTCTTGGTTGGTGGTTCTGACTCATCAGGCACAGAAGTAGAGATAGAAGTTCTTCTAGTACTCCCTGCCTTTCTGTTTTTACCCAAACCAGAACTTGACAATGCTAACTGAAAAGAATCCACTTTGGCCCCCTCAAAAATCATTCCTAGAATGGCTGGAATTTTGCTATTAGCAAATTGCTTTCTTTTGTCTGTACCATGTACTTCCATAACCAATCTGTTGTACATGATATGTGCCCAATTGAACATAATGCCTGATTCTGCAGCTACCAGTAAACCAAATGTATCTTTGCTCATGTAGTCGAATTTCACCAGAAGTAAGATCCTCTCCATGAACCATGTCAGCTGAATTCTTCTGTTTTTACTCTTAACCTTTTTGATTACATAATAGTTCCTGCTTCCTTCTGCAGCTCCAAACTCAGCAACCATCTGCTCATCTGATGCTTTGCTCCATTCTGTTTCTCCTTCCATTGGCAATTTAAAAACTTTGGCTAAAAACTCAGGTATCACTTCCTTATGACAGGAAGGTACATCAGCTGACTGCAAACAGGCCAACTGAGTGGGTGCATAAATGTTCTGTTCATACTTCTCCCATGGCAATCTAGCATACTCAGTTAGCTTCATCTGCTCCAGCCATAAAACATTATCTTCCTGCTCAATATTCATCTGAACTTGAAAATCCTGTAAAGGATACATCAATTTCAAGGCCAAATCTCTCGCGGCGTGCGGTTTCATTTCATAATTGGTAAGATCCTCCTCGCTAGCATCTGATTCATTTGCATCAGCCTGTGGTGAACTCGCAAACAAGCACTGAGAACGAAGTAGAAATATAGCAGAACGCTCAGCAGAACGTCACAGAAAACGCTAAGCCTTGAAAACGCAGAACGCGAATGAATCCTCTGTGCACGAGTAGACTCTAGTTCGAACAGCCGTTTGCATGCGCCAAACTTTGGAAAACCCACCTCAGCACATGTGAAGACTTGACGTTTGCCATCATCTCTTATTCTCCTTATAATGCCCTTGTCACCCCAGTCGGTTTCAACAATAGAATAATAATATTGTCCTTCAAAATTAGAACATGAGATCGCTCCCACCAAGTCACATTGCACATCTCTAGTGTCGTAAAACACACTAGGCAAGAATTTCTTCAGCCGGAAACCATTAACAGGTTTTTTAAGCAAATTCCCCTCCAAGTCAGACAAAATAAATGTTCCCTGACCAATGTCTTGAAAAATTGTGTATGGCCCCACATATCTGAGTTTGAGCTTCCCAGGATGCTTGCCCAATTTAGAATTGTACATCAGAACTAAATCCCCTTCCTTCAATTTTTTCTTCTTCAGATATTGGTCCAACCATGCTGACCTCCTATTCTGAATCACTGTTGCCACATAAGCACTATGAAACCTATCTTCATCCAAAGTCAACAACTGATTTAATCTGTGTTGCAATGACTCATCCTGTGCAATCTGTGTTGCACCGCCATCCTCAAAGATGGCACAATGAACTCCATTGGCACTACAGCTTCCTTTCCATAAACCAATCTGAATGGTGTAAGCCCTGTACTGACTTTAAAAGCTGTTCTGAAAGCCCAAAGTGCTGAATTGAGTTTCAGATCCCAATCCTTCTTGTTTTCTGCAACTGTCCTCTTCAAGATCTTGACCAAGATCTTATTGGTACTTTCAGCTAACCCATTTGCCTGTGGATGATATACAGAAGACATCTTGTGGCTAATCATATGAGTTTCAGTCAGTACTCTAATCACCTTATTCAGGAAATGAACTCCCTGATCTGAAACCAGTTCAATGGGACACCCAAATCTTGTCATAATATTGTTGTACAAGAAGGAGGCTACACTCCTGGCCTTGTTATCCTTCAAAGCCACAGCTTCCACCCATTTAGTACAGTAATCTGTTGCAACCAAAATATACTTGTTTCCTGTGTTTTGTGCAGCTGGCTTAAATGGACCCATAAAATCCAAACCCCACTTCTCAAATGGGCCTAATGGCAAGACAGGATTTTGAATCATCCTATCCTTACTTTTAGGGTAACCATCCCTCTGACACTTCTCACAAGTCTTGGCAAACAAATGTGAATCCTTAATAACTGTAGGCCACCATAGACCACTCTGAAATATTTTTCTGCTGGTTATTTCGCCTGAGAAATGTCCTCCAGCCTCTCCTGTATGTGCCTCAGACAACACTGCAGTTTGCTGACTATTAGAAACACATCTTCTGAGAATCTGATCCACTCCCTTCTTATAAAGATACCCTCCAATGACATAAAAAGTGCTGCTTCTAAGTACCATCTTCCTTCTGTAATCTGATGTCATCCCTTTAGGAAACACTCCCTCTGTAAGATAATTCAACATTTGATCATACCAGTCCTCTGATCCAGTTGGCTGAATCTGAAACAGATCAGCATCAGGTAAATCATCTGAAATTCCTTTTGGAGGTTCTCCTGTCTCCAACCTGCTCAAATAATCAGCAACTAGATGTTCTCTGCCTGGCCTATGAACAATAGTATAATCAAACTCCTGTAGCAGCAAAATCCATCTTGCCAATCTACCAGTTGGTTCAGGCTTGTTCACCAAATAGATGAGGGCTTGGTGATCCACATGAATAACAATAGGATTACCCAAAAGATAGTGTCTGAATTTTCTTAATGCAAATATTACACCCAAACATTCTCTTTCAGTCACAGAATAATTTCTCTCTGCTCCTGTCATCACTTTGGAGGCATAATAGACTGGTCTAAACCAACCTTTCTGTTTCTCCTGCATGAGCACTGCTTCTACAACTATATCAGAAGCATCTCCAAAGACATGAAATGGTAGACTCCAATCAGGAGGTTGCATAATAGGAGCCACTTGTAACATCTTTTTGAGTAATCTGAATGCTTTCTCCTGTTCTTTTGACCAAACAAACTGAACATCCTTCTTTGTTAGCTTGGTTAATGGCACACAGACATGAGACAAGTATTTCAGAAACCTACTATGCCACTTAATCTGTCCCACAAATCTGCTTAACTCCTTCAGATTAGTTGGTGCTTTAGCCTTCTGAATTGCTGCCACCTTTTTAGGATCCACCTGCATTCCTTCTTCTGAAATGATATGGCCCAGTAAAATACCCCTTTTAATTGCAAATGCACATTTGGCAGGATTCAGGCTCAACCTAGCCATTCTGCATCTTTCAAAGCACAATCTGAGATGTTTCAGGTGATCTTCTGTCTTTCCAAAAACACTAAAGTCATCCAAAAATACCCTCATAAAAGTTGTCAAATATGGAGCAAAGACCTCCTGAACCCATTTCTGAAATGTGGGAGGAGCATTCTTCAACGCAAAGACCATGACATTACTTGCATACACACCCCATTCTGTCACAAATGATGTTTTCTCCCTATCTTCCACAGCCATAAGTATCTGATTGTAGCCACTAAAACCATCCAAAAAACTATACATCTGATGTCCTACAATAGCATCCAGCAATGTGTCCTGAAATGGTAAAGGAAATGGATCTGTTACAGTTGCTGCATTGAGTTTCCTGTAATCCACACAGATCTTGAGCTTGCCATTCTTCTTAGGTACCACAACTATGTCAAGATTGTGGGAGAGAAGGAACGAGTCTCACTTGTAGCTTTCTTGCTTGCACAATGGGGGAATACACACAAGGGTGGAGGCTGAAAAACAGTTTTCCTCTTCTTAGTTGTGGAAGCCAAAAAAAAGAACTCAAGTACAAAGAAATAGAAGAACCCTATATATGGGTCTCAAACCAAACTCAACTAACTAAGGTGGCATACTAACCAAGCCACGAACTAGAGTAGATAAGGATAGCTATCATGTAGCTATTATTCATGGGCGGTATACCAACCGCATCTGCAACTAACACGTCGGTGACATAAATACACAACGGTCACCCTGGCGTATCACGAGTGGAGCTCGATATCTCAACACTCCCCCTCGAGCTCAATCCCAATTCCTGCACACCAAGCAGGTCTCTGAACTTGCGCAGCTTCTCTGCGCCCAATGCCTTCGTGAATATGTCAGCTACCTGATCCTCTGTGCTGACATAAACTAGATCAATAAGACCTAGTAAAACCCTCTCTCGCACATAGTGATAATGCACCTCAATGTGCTTTGTTCTAGCATGATAGACAGGGTTATTTGCCAAGTGTATACTACTCATGTTGTCACAATAAATGACAACTGGCCCATCTGTAGATTGATGCATATCATAAAGTAGCTTATGCAACCAAGCTACCTCACATGCAGCCATTGCTGCACCCCTGTACTCAGCCTCTGTGCTCGACAAGGCAACTGTAGGCTGTTTCTTGCTGCTCCAAGTGACTGCAGCACTCCCAAAAGAGAACACATATCCACTGGTAGATCGTCTATCAGAAATACTACCAGCCCAATCAGCATCAGTGTATCCATGCAACTGTATCTGAACCCCAGTCTCATAAAATAGTCCATACTGCAATGTGGACTTCACATACCTGAGTATGCGTCTAGCCGCATCCAAATGTGGTTTCCTTGGAGCCTGCATAAACTGACTTACCAATCCAACAGCATAGCTCAAATCTGGCCTGGTAATAGTCATATAAATCAAACTTCCTACTATGCGTCTGTACATAGTAGGGTCTTCTAGAAGCTCACCTGCATCTGTGCTCAGCTTCACATTCTGCTCCAAAGGAACTGAAATAGGCTTGCAGCCTGTCATCCCATATTTGGACAGCATGTCCAATCCATACTGCCTCTGCAAGAGCTGTATCCCACTTGGTGATCTAATCACCTCAATGCCCAAGAAATAACGCAGCTCTCCCAAATCCTTCATCTCAAACTTCTGCTTCAATAGCATTTTCACATGAAGGATATCTTCATCACTGTCACCTGTCATAATCAAATCATCAACATAAATGACAAGTAGCATAATACATTTCTCTGTTTTTCTCACATAAAGTGAGAAATCTGCCTTGGAAATTTGAAAGCCAATAGTGACAAGATACTGTCCTATCTTGTCAGACCATGCTCTAGGTGCTTGCTTCAAGCCATACAAGGCTTTCTTCAATCTGCAAACAAACTCAGGATGAACAGCATGCACATAACCTGGTGGCTGTTCCATATAGACCTCTTCTTGCAAATCACCATGCAAGAAGGCATTCTTTACATCCATCTGATGTAAAGACCATCCCTTTGATGTAGCCATAGCAGTGACTGCTCTTACGGTTGCCATCCTTGCAACCGGACTGAATGTTTCTTCATAGTCAATGCCATATGTTTGTGCATACCCCTTGACTACTAATCTTGCCTTGTATCTGTTCACAGAACCATTTGCATTGTGCTTCACCTTATAAACCCACTTACAACCAATTGCATTTTTACCTTTAGGCAAAGGTACCAATTCCCATGTAGCATTTGCTTCCAAGGCATCCATTTCTTCATCCATGGCTTTCTCCCATTTTTCTTTTCCCATGGCTTCCTCAAAAGAAGTGGGTTCTAGTTCCTGTATCACTTTAACCATATATGCATAGTGAATGGCTGTAAATCCATCATATTTCAGCCTATCCACAGGATACCTAGCTCTTGTAGACCTGCGCAAAGTAGGTTCACTCCCAGGTGCTCTCAAAACATCCCTGGTCTTCCTTACTCCAGGTGTAACAATAGAAGGAATACCCAACTCATCATCAATACTCTGTTCTGAGCCACTGGATTCACCATCCACATAAGAGTGACCTGCATTCACATCAAACATGGGCTGATCAACCTTCTCTTTTTCTTTTCGTGATACCTGCATACCACTATCTGCATTGCTTTGAGAAGATTCTCCTGATCTCAATCTGCCTGTCCATGGCAAAGAATGTGAACCACTACTAGAGGACGCTCCAGGTCCACTAATATTTTGTGACTGCTGCTGTGAATTCTATGCAGCATTACCATTTTGTGCATCTACATCATCAATCACATTTACTGGTTTATACCAGCTACTCATCTCATCAAAAACAACATCTCTGCTCACTGTAAACTTACGAGTAGAAGGGTTATAGCATCTATACCCTTTTTGCTGCAGAGAGTAACCAATAAAGATGCACTTCTCAGCTTTTGGATCCAACTTGGATCTCAACTCATCTGGCACATGTACATAGGCAATGCAACCAAAAATTTTCAAATGAGAAATATTTGGTTTCCTACCAGTATACCTCTCCTCTGGAGTCATTCCATGTATTGCTGCAGTGGGAGTCCTGTTCATTATGTAGACTGCTGTAGCAACTGCTTCAGCCCAATAAAAATCTGGCAGGTCTTTTTCATTGAGCATGGCACGAGACACCTCTCCAATATGTCTATTTTTTCTTTCTGCAATTCCATTTTGCTGTGGGGTATGACTGCATGAATATTGCTGCTTTATGCCATGCTCCTGCAAGAACCTTGCAAACTCATTTGAGAGGTACTCTCCCCCTCCATCTGACCTTAGGCATTTTATTTGCAGGCCTGTTTCTTTTTCAATCATAGCTTTAAGAGTTTTGAAATGCCCAAAAACTTCACTTTTCTTTTTCATAAAATACATCCAAACTTTTCTGCTATAGTCATCAATAAAACTAACAAAATAATGACAGCCTCCAAGAGATGCAGCTTTAGTAGTCCACACATCAGAGTGGATTAATTCCAATGGCTTCTTACTCTCTTGAACATGTCTAGGAAATGGTTTCCTTGCCTGTTTTCCAAACTGACAGGCTTCACATACCTTATGCATTTCTGCAACCTTGAATTTTGGCAATCCTGCAACAATATTTTGGGCCTGCATTGATTTAAGTCGCTGTACATTAACATGACCAATGCGTTTATGCCAGATATCAATATCTGCAACTACACCGGTCCCATGTGCAAACATTGCCGCACTCAATTCAGACATGTCTGCATCCAACATAAACATTCTGCCCTTCTTCTTTCCTTTTGCTATCAAGCGACCTTTATTTTTTATATCCTCAACAAAGCATCCATGAGGATTAAATCTGACCTGCAAGCCCTGTTCAACCATTTGACCAACAGAAACCAGATTCTTGGTGATGTTCGGGACATGAAATACATCGGACATGTATTTCTTTTTCCCATCCTGCATAGACAAGGGAATTTTTCCAATCTGCACAATAGGATGTGCAGTATCATCACCAGTCTCCACAAATCCTGGTTTTTCCATTTTTCTTGCATCCTCCATCCATTCTGCATGACCTGTCATGTGGTTTGATGCACCTGAGTCAACATACCATACATCGTTGCTTTCTTCTGCACTTGTCACAGAATTGTTCATGTGCTGCACCATAAACAGATGCTCATTTCTGTCATCACCCTGTCTACTAGAAGATGCATAATTTCCTTGTTGCAGTTTTCCATTCATGATGTCATTCTGCTTTTTGTAGCAGTCTTTAGCCATATGACCCATTTTACCACAATAGTAGCATTCAACATTACTGTTTGCATTTTGGCCTCTTTGCCATCCACCACGACCTCTTTGGCTCCCCCTGCCTCTAGAGTTACCACGTCCTCCTCCATAGGACTGGTTTTCTTGAGTTTGCTGCATATTCTGATTTCTACCACGGCCTCCAAATCAGCCTCCTCTACCTCTGCCTCTACCTCTTCCAGCATTTGAGTAGAAGACAGCTTCCTTTGAAGTTCCTCCTGAAGAAGATGCACCACCATTTCTCTGCTCCTCAGAAATTAGAAGAGCAATCAACTCCTCAAAATCAAGAAATCTTTCACGGACGGAAATGGATGTCCGAAACTGCGCATAATCCTTTCCTAGACCATTCAAGGTCACAGAAACTAAATCATCATCTTCCACTGGCGACCCAATGGAAGCAAGTGCATCTGCAATCTTCTTCACCTTCATGTGGTAGTCATTGATGCTCATATTTTCTCTTTGCACATTGTGCAACTCTTGCTTGAGCTGCATTTTCCTGGCTTGCGTATTTGTGCTATACATCTTTGACAGAGTATCCCATGCCTCCTTTGGCGTACTTGCATCCTGAATATGCACAATCATAGAGTCTGAAATGCTGATAGACAGCCAATACATAACTTTCCTGGCTCTCTCATGCCATGCTTTAAATGCCTGCATTTGCTGTTGATTGGGAACATCAGGAAGAACTGGTTCTTCTTCATTTCCTGCAACAAATTCCCAATATCCTTTTCCCATAAGGAAATTCGTCATTCTAAACTTCCATGCCTGGAAGTTGTTCTTGTCAAGCTTTTCAGTGACAATCTGTGAGAGAGAATCAGATGCCATTACAGAATACTGCAAAAAATTCTGTCACTGCAAAAAACACAGCTTCACCCTCACAAGGGCAAATCTGCAAAACTCGCGAAAGTGGTATTTGACCACACAGTCACTTCCTAGTGACGATTTTGCATCAACAGGCAACAAGGATGAATCTGTAACTCCCAATGTCTCTGCACATAAGCATACGATGCAATTTCTACAGTAACTTTTCACCGACCTGTAGAACAGTGGCTGCACAGCATAAAACTGAGCTTTTTCCTGAGTGCATGCAGAAAACTTCTGCCTCCAAAACAGGCCCCGAAATGGCCTCAAATAAAAAAAACAAGGTTGCCAAGGGCTAAAGCCCTTTCCCGCAGCATATACTGCCCTTTTGCTTCACCGTGAAGGGCGTCTCAACCTGAGACAATGCACTCCTGCAATTTTCGGCTGTGCTACCTGCAGAGATCTGCTCCCAAAATAGAAAATGAAAGCAACACTGCTCCTCTTACTAGACCACCGCGAGCTTGGCTTGCTTTCTTGAGCTCCTTACCACGAACAAGGCTCTGATACCATGTCAAGATTGTGGGAGAGAAGGAAGGAGTCTCACTTGTAGCTTTCTTGCTTGCACAATGGGGGAATACACACAAGGGTGGAGGCTGAAAAACAGTTTTCCTCTTCTTAGTTGTGGAAGCCAAAAAAAGAACTCAAGTACAAAGAAATAGAAGAACCCTATATATGGGTCTCAAACCAAACTCAACTAACTAAGGTGGCATACTAACCAAGCCACGAACTAGAGTAGATAAGGATAGCTATCATGTAGCTATTATTCATGGGCGGTATACCAACCGCATCTGCAACTAACACGTCGGTGACATAAATACACAACGGTCACCCTGGCGTATCACGAGTGGAGCTCGATATCTCAACAAACTATTGGTGACAACCAAGTAACTTTCTCCACAGGATAGATAAACCCCACTTTCAATAACTTGTCCAGTTCCTCCTTGACAGCTTTGGCATAATTAGGATTCATCCTGTACCTTTGAGAGATAACAGGAACAACATCCTTTTTCAAATTAATCCTATGCATACAAAAGCTTGGATCTACACCCTTCATATCAGTATAAGTCCAGGCAAAAATATCCTTGAACTCCTTGAGTAATTTGCCTAAATCTGTTTTAAACTGTCCCTGTGCATGGACACTGACTTTTACCATCTTAGGCTCCCGTTCAGAACCCAGATTCATATCCTGTAGGTCATCTTCTTGTACCCTAGCTGTTTTAGCCATTTGTTCCTCAAAAGCTTTCTCTGCCTGTAAGATCTGCTGAATATGCATCTTCTCTTCCTCCTCAGATAGTTGCTTATTCAAAACTTCCTCCACGTCAGGGGCTTCCTGTTTAATTGGAACCTGTTTTTCAGAAACTGTAGATTTCCTCCGTTCCTTCAGGTTTTCCAAAATTCTGACAACATCAATGTCAAACACAGGTACAATTGATTCATTCACTTTGAGAAAAGCATCCTCTTCATCATCCTCTACTTCTCCAACCATGTTTATAGCTTGTGCATACAAAGCTCTAGTGTCTTTTGGCAAAACAACACTAGGTACCATATTCAGATGAATTCTCTTCTTTCCCTTCTTGATTGTTACCCTTGCAGCACCCCAATCCTGTTTCACTTTAGCCTGCTTGAACCAAGGCCTTCCCAACAGAAGTGGATAGGGACTATCCCCTTCATCCATCTTGAGCACTACAAAAGTTACAGGAAAGGTCAAACCTGAAATTGTGATTTGCTGATTCCTGAGTATTCCAAGAGGTTGGATCCTTCTCTGATCAGCCATCTTCAATTGAAATGGAGCTTCTTCCAATTCAGGGAGATTAAACTTTGTATACAGAAACTCAGGTAAAATATTCACACCTGACCCTCCATCCAAAAGTGCTCCCTGTATTTCCTGATTCTGATAAGTCACAGTGATTTTAGGAACTTTATAGTCCACATCCTCAGCTTCAACTTGACATACATCAGGCTCAACAGCCTGGTCATCCTCCCCAGCAAGGCTTTTAAGCACCTGTCTTTTAAATTCAGGCACTAGACTCAATATCTGATCCATAGTGACTGTGGTATTCTTCAGGACTTCTGCTGTTAGCTAAGCCTCCTTGGCTTCCTGTTGCAGAATCTCCTCCTGAATATCCATCTGCTTGCCTGTCTTCTGACCTTTCAAATCAATACTCTCCTTTTTCTGCTTTTTCTGAATCAGATTCAGACATTCATGTCTGACTTGTTTCTGTGTATCCCAAAAATGAGGGTTTTTCATCTCCTTATGAGAGACAACAGGGTCGGCAACATACTGTGCCCCTGATCTGGTGACTACCAAAATTGGTGCTGCTTTTTCAGGAAGACCTTCCATCTGCATACAGTTAGAACAATCACAATGATGCTGAAATAAGCCATGCTTAGTTTCCTGATTCTCTTGCCACCTATCTTCAGAACTTTGCTTTGACTCTTCCACAATCACAACATTGGCTTGTGGAGGCCTAGTCTGCTGCACTTGTGCAGACTGTCTCTGATTATTGTATTTGATAATAGGTATCCCCCTTTCTTCCCTATGCTTGCACCACAGAGGGCAATTTGGACCTTGCCTATGCCCTGTCTGAGCACAGTAGGTACATGGATCTTCAGGTCCTTGCAGGTTGGGTGGCACCCAATTGTTCCTTCCTTGAAATCTTCTGGGGCCTTCCCCTCCTCGGTTCCTGTCTAGTTCCACAGCATTGACAGCTGGTCCATTAGCTCTCTGTGCTGATGGTCCAGGATTTGACCTGTTAGTAGGATTATACCAATAGTTTGCATCTGTATGTCCCTGTTTCTGAGAAGTGTTGCAATAGGGTCTCTCCTTTTTAGTAGAGGTAGAGATTCCCATACTCTTCAATGTTGCAGCAATCTGCTTGCTCAAATTTTGCACCTTGACTTTGGACTTACCATTACCATTCTTATCCTTTCTTGTTTTGCTGCTGCCTTTATGTTTGTGCTTCCTCTTCTTTTTCCTGCTTTTAGTCTTCCTGTCCTCAGTATCAGAACCCTCTGAATCTGAGTCAGAATCCTCATCTTCTGAATCTGTGTCTGAGTCAGTCTCTGAATTTGAATCTGACTCTGTATCTGAGTCTGAATCACTGTCCTGTTTCTTCTTCTTTCTGTATTTAACACTTCCCAATCTTTTCTCTGCTCTTCTGGCAGCTGTTACCAATTCATTGAAGCCTCTTGCTCCCCCAGGGATGTCTGTACTTGCTACTGCAGTTCGGAGAGTGTCTCTCAAACCATTACAGAAATATTCCCCTAACATTTCATTAGTAGGTCTCTCTACTGGTGCCAGCCTCCCATTCAAGTCCAGGAATTGCTGTGCATAATCCTCCACCAGGAGCCTCTTTTGTTTCATTGTTTTCAATTTTTTCAGGATATCAGTTGGAGTCTTCCACCTCCTGAATCTTGACAAAAAAGCTGTCTGCAAAGCTTGTGTACCAGGAAAATGTGCTGCACCATACTGTATGAACCAGTTCATGGCCTTACCCTCCAGTGTGGCAGCAAACTGCTGCTTCTTCACATCATCCCCATACAATACTCCTAGTCCACTTGCCTCCCATTTTGTGCTAAATTGAGCTACATGGGCATCAGGGTCTTCCTTCTTGGATTCACCCTTGAATGTGGCAAATTTAACTCTGAGATTTGCTGGGTTAATAGGTTGTGCCATTGGTGCTGGTATTACTGTTGCTGCAGTCTGTTTCCTGATCACTGGTTTAGACAATGGATTAAATTTCAACTTCCTCCTTGTCTGTTTATGAATCTGAGTTAGTGCCAATGCACCCAGGAATCTGTTTCTGTTCCTTTCTTCTGATCCTGGTGTGAGTGGTACTACCTGAACAACATGTTGCTGAGAATCCTCTGCATTTCCTGATCTCCGACTTTGTCCTGCCTCCTCTGTCTGGGCTTCCTGATCACTCAGATAATCCAAATCCAGGGTATCCACCTGACTTCCACTATTTGACCTTTGATGCTCCTTCTGGTTTTGCTTCTCTTCCTGTTCTAATTTGGCCTGTAACCTGGTATAATAAGGTCCAAACTCCTCACCTCTGTACTTTTCAGCAGACATGCACTACACATCTTCAGGGTTATCTGTCTTCAGTTCCAAGGGAAACAATACTCACAGCGGTGGCAGACACACCCATAGACTTTAGACCAAGGCCCCTTGCACTTTCTAGGTGCATCCCTCAAGTCATATGAATGCTGAAATCCGCATAAGCACTGTTCTCCCCAAAACCGTTCCCAGTCTATCTCCAGAGACTCCGTAGGGAACAACTTAAAATGTTTGAATTTCGCCTTCCACACCAGCCCTTTAACTTTTCTGCCAAGGTCTCCAGGCAACTCAGGAAAAGCAACGTTCAGAAATACCAGATTATACAATTGAATCGCCTCTTGCTCTGTTTGCCAGTACTCAAATTCGTGCAGCAGGGCTTGGGCACATTCTTCAAACTCCTCTTCCACAGTGGTCCAGTGCTTGAATTCCTCAAGCCAGGTTTCCATTGCCACCTGTTTGTTGAAACTGAATTCCTGCACTGACGCGGTTCATTCTCTGTATCTCCGCCTATCGCCCAATGAAGATTTGCAGGATCGCCAAGTGTTAAGGGCTACTTTCCTCCCTTATTATATCCAACGGAAACAGATAATCCATAATAGGTAATGAAAATCTGGTTCTGTACGTTGATAATCTAACTTCTCAGATACACATTCTGATCATGACACACTATTCAATATTCACTATTCATCATCATTAACCTTATCAATGGAATCAGATAATTCGGAATACAGTACAGAGAATTAAATACACAGGCGAAATCAAGTAACATTCTCTCATTATCAAGAAAACATAACTATCTTCTACAGCAGCGCATTCCCATTCTCTCTTCCTTCCACGAATAGTTACATACAAAAAGGTTCATGACTCTTCCATTCAAAAAGGTACAACTAACACCCCTACATATCCCTTACTCCCTAAGGCTCAAACTAAAGTGATAAATAATCCCTAAGGTTATGCCTCTAACAGGGCCATTATGATTGAAGCTGAGTTCCTTTGAAGAGAGAAAGAGAGAGAGAGAGAGAAATTGCTAAAAACCTATTGCTCGTGACTCATGACCTTCAAATAAAGTTCTTTTGTTTTGAGTCAAAAGGGAGACATTGGGCAATTGGAACCCTACCACAAGAGTACCTCTGAATCTATACTACTTCTTTATTTTGGTTGTTGGCCC